>NC_134360.1:9746369-9781369 GCF_048569485.1 Anomaloglossus baeobatrachus | reverse complement strand
CGATCGGTTGTGTGTGTGAGTGGATGCGATCGGTTGTGTGTGTGAGTGGATGCGATCGGTTGTGTGTGTGAGTGTATGCGATCGGGTGTGTGTGAGTGGATGCGATCGGTTGTGTGTGTGAGTGGATGCGATCGGTTGTGTGTGTGAGTGGATGCGATCGGTTGTGTGTGTGAGTGGATGCGATCGGTTGTGTGGGTGAGTGGATGCGATCGGTTGTGTGGGTGAGTGGATGCGATCGGTTGTGTGGGTGAGTGGATGCGATCGGTTGTGTGGGTGAGTGGATGCGATCGGGTGTGGGTGAGTGTCGGCAGAGGAGCACGGCGTGCTGGAGGAGGCTGGGAGCAGAGAGGCTGATCTTGGGGAAGGCTGGGAGGGGGAGGCTGATGCTGAGGGAGGCTGGAAGGAGAGAGGCTGAGCAAACGTGCTCCATCCGCCATACTGCGCACTCCCCATCGTGCTGCATCCCCCATGCTGCGCACTCCCAAACGTGGTCCATCCGCCATGCTGCGCACTCCCAAACGTGGTCCATCCGCCATGCTGCGCACTCCCAAACGTGGTCCATCCGCCATGCTGCGCACTCCCAAACGTGCTCCATCCGCCATACTGCGCACTCCCAAACGTGCTCCATCCGCCATACTGCGCACTCCCCATCGTGCACCATCCGGCATGCTGCGCACTCCCAAGCGGATGGAGCATGATGGGGGGTGCGCAGCATGGCGGATGGAGCACGTTTGGGAGTGCGCAGCATGGCGGATGGAGCACGTTTGGGAGTGCGCAGCATGACGGATGGAGCACGTTTGGGAGTGCGCAGCATGACGGATGGAGCACGTTTGGGAGTGCGCAGCATGCCGGATGGTGCACGATGGGGAGTGCGCAGTATGGCGGATGGAGCACGTTTGGGAGTGCGCAGTATGGCGGATGGAGCACGTTTGGGAGTGCGCAACATGGCGGATGGAGCACGTTTAGGAGTGCGCAGCATAGCGGATGGACCACGTTTGGGAGTGCGCAGCATGGCGGATGGAGCACGTTTGGGAGTGCGCAGCATGGTGGATGGAGCACGTTTGGGAGTGCGCAGCATGGCGGATGGAGCACGTTTGGGAGTGCGCAGCATGGCGGATGGAGCACGTTTGGGAGTGCGCAGCATGCCGGATGGTGCACGATGGGGAGTGCGCAGTATGGCGGATGGAGCACGTTTGGGAGTGCGCAGCATGGCGGATGGAGCACGTTTGGGAGTGCGCAGCATGGCGGATGGACCACGTTTGGGAGTGCGCAGCATGGCGGATGGAGCACGTTTGGGAGTGCGCAGCATGGCGGATGGAGCACGTTTGGGAGTGCGCAGCATGGCGGGTGGAGCACGTTTGGGAGTGCGCAGCATGGCGGATGGAGCATGATAGGGGGTGCGCAGCATGGCGGATGGAGCACGTTTGGGAGTGCGCAGCATGGCGGATGGAGCACGTTTGGGAGTGTGCAGCATGGCGGATAGAGCACGATGAGGAGTGCGCAGCATGGCGGATGGAGCACGTTTGGGAGTGCGCAGCATGGGGGATGCAGCACGATGGGGAGTGCGCAGTATGGCGGATGGAGCACGTTTGGGAGTGCGCAGCATGGCGGATGGACCACGTTTGGGAGTGCGCAGCATGGCGGATGGAGCACGTTTGGGAGTGCGCAGCATGGGGGATGCAGCACGATGGGGGGGTGCGCAGCATGGGGGATGGAGCACGATGGGAGGTGCACACCTCCCCCCAACACACACACACACGCGCACTGCACAACACACACACACTAGGAATCACAAACAACGCCCTACACAGACACCCACACACACAGACAACGCTGCACACACAAATATACGCACATACTGCACAACACACACATTGCTCAAAACATACCTCCCCCCAAAACACACCACACCCACACAAACCGCACAACACACACACACACACAACGCTACAGACACACAGCGCTCCACAAACAACGCAACACACATACAACACCGCTCTCACCCCCCGCGACACTCAGAACATGTACAGCGCCCTACACAAACACTTGGTAACTACACACAACAACATCTATATATATATATATATATATATAACAAAAATCATACATGAACTACACAATACGTAAATTCTAGAATACCCGATGCGTAGAATCGGGCCACCTTCTAGTATATATATATATGTGTGTGTGTGTGTGTGTGTATGTGTGTGTGTGTGTGTATATATATATATATATGTGTGCGTGTATATGTGTGTGTGTGTATGTGTGTGTGTGTGTGTGTATATATATATATATGTGTGTGTGTGTGTGTGTGTGTGTGTATATATATATGTGTGCGTGTATATGTGTGTGTGTGTGTGTATATATATATATGTGTGTGCGTATGTATGTGTGTGTGTGTGTGTGTGTATATATATGTATGTGTGTGTATATATATGTATGTGTGTGTGTGTGTGTGTGTGTGTGTGTGTGTATATATATGTGTATGTGTGTGTGTGTATATATATGTATATGTGTGTGTGTATATATGTGTGTATGTGTATATATATATATGTGTGAGTGTATGTGTGTGTGTGTATGTATGTATGTATATATATATATATTGTGAGGTATCAACCGGCTGTATTACAAAAGGCCGGTATGTTTTGCAGAAGCGTGGGTGCTCTGCAATGTGAAACTGGCTGGGACCTGTGGTTCCACAGGATTGCATTCATGCAGAGCCATGGAAGGGTGTGTGATGCTGATTACACACTCCTTACCACCTGTGGGTGTGGCTCCAGGGGTTAAAGCAATCCTGTCTCTGAACCTGGAAGGAGAGTGTCGAGGGCAGTCTAGGGAGAGACTGGCTCTAGACTTCCAGTGTGTGTGCTGGAGATGGAGAGAGCAGAAGCAGGGTGTTTTGCACTCCTCCGGAGACCTTCTTCTGAAGGAAGGGGCTTTTAGGTCCATGTGTAAAGCCATGTGGCTGGAGCCAGGGGGAACCTGGAAAGGACACTAGCCACCTTAAGAGGAAGGTAACTGGGATTGGACCTGGGGTCTGGATACTGACAAGGGTCAGTGACACATGGGTGGCAGTCCAAAAGTGTGTGGACTTTATATTATGTGTTGGTCTTTGAGGAGAAAGCCAACGAACGGCATCTTTATGTTATGTGACCTGATATGGTTTATGGACCTGTTAATAAACCAGATGGTCTGTTAAAGAGACCAATTACTCTGGCGTGCTTTAATCCCGCTACCTGATGTGTGGCCCACATACACTTGGGGCCCACATTGTCACATTATGGTGGAGAATGCGGGCATATGGCCTGGTTGCTAGGGGCAACGCAGCCTGGTTGCTAAGGGCAATGCAGCCTGGTTGCTAAGGGCAACGGCCTAGGACATATTCCTGTGGATACGGACTGCTTGCGGTGGATCGGCGGGTCCACGAAAATTTTTTTGAAGCGGTTTGCGGTGGATCGGCGTGTCCACGAAAATTGTCTGCGCACTCAAGCAGCTGGCGGTGGATCGGCGGGTCCACGAACAGGGACAGCGCTCTCAAGCACCTGGCGGTGAATCAGCAGGTCGTTGGGGACCTGTGCTGCAGTGGCGAGAGTCAAGCGACTGGAGGTTCCAGGCCAGCCGGAATTGCGAGGCCCTGCTTGGTGAGCAGTGATACACCACAAGCTGGAGACCCTGGTTGTACGGGCGGTACAACCCGGAAAGGTTAGTGGTTCTCTAACCCCCCCCCTGTCTTTGACCACCGGGTATTACCCATTGGAGCGCCCCTCCTGTTCCTCTTTTCGTTGCAGCATGGAGGAGCTCCTGAACCAGCTGCTGCAGAGCCAGCAGCACCAACAGCATGTGCCTGGAGGTCCAGTGACAGCAGTGGGGGCTAAAAGCCAAAAAGAGGGAATGGTCCCTGCGGACGTTGTGGAGGAGCTGTACCTGGTCCAGGGACAGCAGGAGCTGTCAGTGTGTAGCGATGTCGCAGCCATGGACCAGTTTGAGCGTACCCTTCGGGGGCCAGTATGGACACTGGGTGCCCAGGGAGACAAGGGCAAACGGTGTGAACTGGGGGCTAAGGACATTGCATGGAAACCGCAAAAGGGGGCGGAGTCCCAGAAGGGAATAGTTGCCCATAAGGGGGTGGAGTCCCATAAAGGGGTGGTTGCCCATAAGGGGGTGGTTGCCCATAAAGGGGTGGTTGCCCATAAGGGGATGGAGTCCCAGAAAGCGGTGGTCCCCCAAAAGGGTGCGGAGCATCCCAAATCCAAGGGTGAAGTGGCGCAGATGGACTGTAGCCAGGAACAACAGTGTTCATGCCACAAGTGTCCTGTTTGCAATATAGACCACCCATCCGACGAGAAGCCACGTCTGTGTTCCGTGGAAGTGGATGGGGAATCTGTAACAGGAGTCGTAGACTCAAGGAGCTTGGTGACCCTGGTGAGGGCCACCTCTGATGTCCACTTGATTCCTGGAAGGAAGATCCACGTCGGCTGCACCCACAGTAATGAGACAGAATACCCGGTCTCCAGCGTGGTCATTAAGACAGCCTGGGACAGTGGTTCTCATGATGTTGGTGTAGTCTCAGATTTACTGCACCCAATTATTATAGGTTGGGACTCTAAATTATTTGTGCACTTGTGGAAGCAGGGGGACGTATACGGTTGCTTGTGTAAGAGCCGGAACAGCCCAAAGGAAACCCCACCACATTGGGAGGTGAAAAGGGGTCCTTGTTGTGCAGTTATGTGTGGTAAGGAGGAGATAGCACCTCCTAAAATTGACTGTCCTAAGTTAGGGGTGACCAAAGAAAATGATGGACGGACCCAACTTAGTGACATAAGGACTAAGGGAATAACCGATAGTGTGACCGTTAAAAACGGGGTAGCTCCAGAAAGGGAGGCAGATATCTGGTTAAGTGGGGACATGATAGTCCAGGATGCCAGGGGGAGCGATGATGACTCCAGTAAAGACACTGACTCTAGTAAGGTGACAAACGAGTACAGTGTGGTACAGATGGGCGAGAAGGGCAAAACTTCCTCCCGACGCCGAAGACGTAATAAGCGCCGAGAGGGGGCACAGTGTAGGCCGTCTGAGGGTGCAGAGAAAGTGACATGCCTGATTAATAAAGACATGGTGCTAATAACACCTGCTACGGTGGAGTCAGACGGTGATATCCTACAAAAGACTGAGGAATCAGAGATTGAACTGACACATTGTGACGACAGAAATCAGCGCGCTGCAAGTGCAGAGAAGGAGCCAACCAAGGACGTAATGGTGGTGGTCCCTATGATTTCAAAGTGTGAAGTTGATAGTCTGTCAGGCGAGAATGGTATAGGAAATGGAATCCTAGAGAGTGTGGGGGAAGGAATAATCCCCAACAGTCGTGGTGAGCAGACTGGTGAACTACCAAGTGCTGGGGTGGATGACAGCGAATTTAGCCCCAAATCTCTAAAAGGAACAGAGTGCCATGTTGAAGGGTGTGACACCCAGGCTGAGGGTGACACTGCAGAGACCCCAGAGGAAGTGGAAGATAATGCAGTGAAGAACCAAGAAACAGCTGGCGCTGAAGTGAAGAGAGCCTCTGAGGAGGTGAAGCCTGGACCAGAGGTCTCATCCAGGACTGGGAGCCTGCCTGACCTGCTTGGTAAAACCATGATGGAGGATATAGAGAAGGTCGTGGGTAAGAAGAGTAAGAAACCCAAATGTTCTGAAGCTGAGGTGGAAGAAGCCTCAGAAATAGTGTGTCATAGACCAGAGAGGTCCGCAAGTGAAGACTCATTCAAGAGGATGAGCAAAGACCATCTGCAACAAGAGATACTTCTTAGGCAGGCTACTGAGAGTCGAGTAAGGGAGCTGGAGAAAGAAGTGGCTGAGCTCCGAAGTCGCTTGGCAGAGTACCAGTCCAAGTCCCAGGGAGACTTGGAGCAGATGGAGCAGCGAGTGTCACTCCTGACCAAACTTGTTGAAGCAGGGGAGGCCCAAAGAGAGCTAACTCTGGAAGCTAAACTTGACAAGCATGTGGCAGGGATGAATGAGACTTCTGTAGTCAAGTGCATGGTGGATATACCTGAGGACTTAAGAGAAGCGTGTGCCACCGGGTGCATGCATGACGAATTTAAGAGAGCTGTGGAAGCGTGTGAGGTCTACTGTACCCCAGAGGCTGAACAGTTAGTGATATTGTCCACCAGTGAAATTACTGGGCAGCGGGTGGCTATTCTAAAGGACATGCACTTCAGATGTGTACGTATGAAGTGGCAGGCCCAACTGCAAAAGGAAGAAGCCACTAGACAGCTAGAGTATAAAAGGAAAGCGCAGAGTCTGGCGGAAGATATTGTCCAAGTACCCCGGGCTCTGGTGGGGAGAGTCATTGGAAAAACCGGACGAGTCATGCAAGACATGGTGAATAAATCAGGATTGGTGAGATTAAGAATCCCTGCTGCTAATGAGAGCAAGATACCCAGGGAAGCTGGTATGGTTCCGTTTGTCTGTGTCGGGACTGTAGAGAGTCTTGGAACCGTTCGAAGCCTTATTGAATATCAGGTACACCATGTACGTGACATGGAGCGGTTGTGGCAAGAAAACCTGAAAATTAAGGAGCAGCTTCGCCAACTGTGTGGGGGACAGCAGCCGTCTTCCACCCGTTGTTCAGGGGAAAGAAGTGGAAGATGGCGTGTCGGTCCAGTAGTTCAGACGCGCGATAAAAGGAATCGCCGACAGAGTGGTAACCTACGATGTACGGTAGATAGTGGCCGCTATGAGCTTAGAGTTCCCGACAGTAGCCTTGGGGGTACTCGAGAAAGCCTAGGTTCGGACAAGACTGTAGGTTTGACTGGGGACATGTCTCTCTACTACGGTGACCCTGGGAGGGGGTCAGGGAGAGAACGGTCTGGAAATGGGACGTCCTTTAACCCTAGGTTGACCAGACAGGGTTTGGTGACAGTGTCGGGCGATGCCTCAGGGACTACTGCTCTTGGACGGCCCTCTCGACTGGTGGGGCATGGCAGCGGGGATGCCCTGTCTCGCGGCCCCAGGTCATTGGCAAGTGTTCTCCCCTACGGGTTTGAACAGAGGGGGAGGGTATGTGAGGTATCAACCGGCTGTATTACAAAAGGCCGGTATGTTTTGCAGAAGCGTGGGTGCTCTGCAATGTGAAACTGGCTGGGACCTGTGGTTCCACAGGATTGCATTCATGCAGAGCCATGGAAGGGTGTGTGATGCTGATTACACACTCCTTACCACCTGTGGGTGTGGCTCCAGGGGTTAAAGCAATCCTGTCTCTGAACCTGGGAGAGTGTCGAGGGCAGTCTAGAGAGAGGCTGGCTCTAGACTTCCAGTGTGTGTGCTGGAGATGGAGAGAGCAGAAGCAGGGTGTTTTGCACTCCTCCGGAGACCTTCTTTTGAAGGAAGGGGCTTTTAGGTCCATGTGTAAAGCCATGTGGCTGGAGCCAGGGGGAACCTGGAAAGGACACTAGCCACCTTAAGAGGAAGGTAACTGGGATTGGACCTGGGGTCTGGATACTGACAAGGGTCAGTGACACATGGGTGGCAGTCCAAAAGTGTGTGGACTTTATATTATGTGTTGGTCTTTGAGGAGAAAGCCAACGAACGGCATCTTTATGTTATGTGACCTGATATGGTTTATGGACCTGTTAATAAACCAGATGGTCTGTTAAAGAGACCAATTACTCTGGCGTGCTTTAATCCCGCTACCTGATGTGTGGCCCACATACACTTGGGGCCCACATTGTCACAATATATATATATATATATATATATATATATATATATAATGTATGTATGTATATGTGTGTGTGTGTGTGTGTGTGTGTGTGTGTATAATATATATATATATATATACTAGAAGGTGGCCCGATTCTACGCATCGAGTATTCTAGAATTTACGTATTGTGTAGTTCATGTATGATTTTTGTTATATATATATATATATATATATATATATATATATATATATATATATATATATATATATATATATATATATATATATATATAGATATATAGATGTTGTTTTGTGTAGGGGCAGTACATGTTCTGAGTGTTGTCTGGGTGTGGCGGGGGGTGAGAGCGGTGTTGTATGTGTGTTGCGTTGTTTGTGGAGCGCTGTGTGTCTGTAGCGTTGTGTGTGTGTTGCGCGGTTTGTGTGTGTGTGGTGTGTTTTGGGGGGAGGTATGTTTTGTGCAATGTGTGTGTTGTGCGGTATGTGCGTATATTTGTGTGTGCAGCGTTGTCTGTGTGTGTGTCTGTGTAGGGCAGTTGTTTGTGGTTCCCAGTGTGTGTGTGTGTGGTGTGTTGTGCAGTGCGCGTGCATGTGTGTGTGTGTGTGTGTGTGTGTTGGGGGGAGGTGTGCACTTCCCATCGTGCTCCATCCCCCATGCAGCGCACTCCCCATCGTGCTCCATCCCCCATGCAGCGCACTCCCCATCGTGCTCCATCCCCTATGCTGCGCACCCCCCATCGTGCTCCATCTCCCATGCTGCGCACTCCCAAACGTGCTCCATCCGCCATGCTGCGCACTCCCAAACGTGCTCCATCCGCCATGCTGCGCACTCCCAAACGTGCTCCATCCGCCATACTCCGCACTCCCCATCGTGCTCCATCCCCCATGCAGCGCACTCCCCATCGTGCTCCATCCGCTATGCTGCGCACCCCCCATCGTGCTCCATCTCTCATGCTGCGCACTCCCAAACGTGCTCCATCCGCCATGCTGCGCACTCCCAAACGTGGTCCATCCGCCATGCTGTGCACTCCCAAACGTGCTCCATCCGCCATGCTGCGCACTCCCCATCGTGCTGCATCCCCCATGCTGCGCACTCCCCATCGTGCTGCATCCCCCATGCTGCGCACTCCCAAACGTGGTCCATCCGCCATGCTGCGCACTCCCAAACGTGCTCCATCCGCCATGCTGCGCACTCCCCATCGTGCTGCATCCCCCATGCTGCGCACTCCCAAACGTGCTCCATCCGCCATGCTGCGCACTCCCAAACGTGCTCCATCCGCCATGCTGCGCACTCCCAAACGTGCTCCATCCGCCATGCTGCGCACTCCCAAACGTGCTCCATCCGCCATGCTGCGCACTCCCAAACGTGCTCCATCCGCCATGCTGCGCACTCCCAAACGTGCTCCATCCGCCATGCTGCGCACTCCCAAACGTGCTCCATCCGCCATGCTGCGCACTCCCAAACGTGCTCCATCCGCCATGCTGCGCACTCCCAAACGTGCTCCATCCGCCATGCTGCGCACTCCCAAACGTGTTCCATCCGCCATGCTGCGCACTCCCAAACGTGCTCCATCCGCCATGCTGCGCACTCCGAAACGTGCTCCATCCGCCATGCTGCGCACTCCCAAACGTGCTCCATCCGCCATGCTGCGCACTCCCAAACGTGCTCCATCCCCCATGCTGCGCACCCCCCATCGTGCTCCATCCCCCCATGCTGCACCAGCATCAGCCTCTCTACCCGCAGCATCAGCCTCTCTCCTCCCAGCATCAGCCTCTCTCCTCCCAGCATCAGCCTCTCTCCTCCCAGCATCAGCCTCTCTCCTCCCAGCATCAGCCTCTCTGTTCCCAGCATCAGCCTCTCTGTCCCCAGCATCAGCCTCTCTCATCCCAGCATCAGCCTCTCTCATCCCAGCATCAGCCTCTCTCATCCCAGCATCAGCCTCTCTCATCCCAGCATCAGCCTCTCTCATCCCAGCATCAGCCTCTCTCATCCCAGCATCAGCCTCTCTCATCCCAGCATCAGCCTCTCTCATCCCAGCATCAGCCTCTCTCCTCCCAGCATCAGCCTCTCTCATCCCAGCATCAGCCTCTCTCATCCCAGCATCAGCCTCTCTCATCCCAGCATCAGCCTCTCTCATCCCAGCATCAGCCTCTCTCATCCCAGCATCAGCCTCTCTCATCCCAGCATCAGCCTCTCTCATCCCAGCATCAGCCTCTCTCCTCCCAGCATCAGCCTCTCTCCTCCCAGCATCAGTCTCTCTGTCCCCAGCATCAGTCTCTCTGTCCCCAGCATCAGTCTCTCTGTCCCCAGCATCAGCCTCTCTCATCCCAGCATCAGCCTCTCTGTCCCCAGCATCAGCCTCTCTGTCCCCAGCATCAGCCTCTCTGTCCCCAGCATCAGCCTCTCTGTCCCCAGCATCAGCATCTCTCATCCCAGCATCAGCATCTCTCATCCCAGCATCAGCCTCTCTGTCCCCAGCATCAGCCTCTCTGTCCCCAGCATCAGCCTCTCTCATCCCAGCATCAGCCTTTTCGGTCCCCAGCATCAGCCTCTCTCCTCCCAGCATCAGCCTTTTCTGTCCCCAGCATCAGCCTCTCTCTTCCCAGCATCAGCCTCTCTCCTCCCAGCATCAGCCTTTTCGGTCCCCAGCATCAGCCTCTCTCCTCCCAGCCTACCCCAGCCTCAGCCTCCCCCAGCATCAGCCTCTCCTCTCTCAGCCTCCCCATCCCAGCCTTTCCCAGGATCAGCCTCTCTCCTCCCAGCCTCCTCCAGCACGCCGTGCTCCTCTGCCGACACTCACACACCCGATCGCATACACTCACACACACCCGATCGCATACACTCACACACACCCGATCGCATACACTCACACACACCCGATCGCATACACTCACACACACCCGATCGCATACACTCACACACACACACACATTGACGATATTGCACATACGCGCTCATACTCACAACATCCGGAGATACCACATGCTTCTGGCCATGTGATCCTCCGGCAGGTCCTGGAAGCTCACAGCACAGTATCTCCGCCGAGAAGCTAGCGATATCCCAGGATGTTGTGAGTATATGGATGCGATGTGATGTGTGTGTGAGGTGTGTGTGTGTGTGTGTGTGTGTGTGTGAGAGTGAGTGTGATCTGATGTGTGTGTGTGTGTGCTGTTATGTGTGTGCGTGTGTGTATTTTCCGCCGCTGCAGGACCTTGATGCGCTGGTAACTATGCTACCATGGTTACCAGCGTATCTCGTCTCCCGCTCGCACGGGAGCCCACACCAGCATACGCCGGCCAGCCCCAGCAATGCGAGGGTATGTGTCGGCTGGTTTGGCGGCGTACGCTGATGTGGGCTCCCAGGGGTACAGTACTCACCTGGTAGACGTGGCTCCGTGACCGTGTCGGTTCGGGGAATGCGGGGGGGGGGAGGGGGGTGGGTCTAGAGCGAGCGTGCATTGCGTGAGGGGGGCGGGGCGTGGGCGAGTTGCCAATGCCTGCAGGGTGCCGGGGCGAGAGGCCAATCTGTGGGGGGAGGCGGAGCCTGGGCGAGCGGCCGGCCAATCCGTGTGGGGGCGCAGCCTGGGCGAGCGGCCAATCCGTGCAGGGGGCGGGGCCATGGCGAGCCCAGCGGCCAATCAGCTTTGTGTCACCGTAAGGACACAATTTTGGAGCAAGACAGACAGACAGACAGAATAAGGCAATTATATATAGACTAGAAGGTGGCCCGATTCTACGCATCGGGTATTCTAGAATTTACGTATTGTGTAGTTCATGTATGATTTTTGTTATATATATATATACTAGAAGGTGGCCCGATTCTACGCATCGGGTATTCTAGAATTTACGTATTGTGTAGTTCATGTATGATTTTTGTTATATATATATATATATATATATATATATGTTGTTGTGTGTAGTTACCAAGTGTTTGTGTAGGGCGCTGTACATGTTCTGAGTGTCGCGGGGGGTGAGAGCGGTGTTGTATGTGTGTTGCGTTGTTTGTGGAGCGCTGTGTGTCTGTAGCGTTGTGTGTGTGTGTGTGTTGTGCGGTTTGTGTGGGTGTGGTGTGTTTTGGGGGGAGGTATGTTTTGAGCAATGTGTGTGTTGTGCAGTATGTGCGTATATTTGTGTGTGCAGCGTTGTCTGTGTGTGTGGGTGTCTGTGTAGGGCGTTGTTTGTGATTCCTAGTGTGTGTGTGTTGTGCAGTGCGCGTGTGTGTGTGTGTTGGGGGGAGGTGTGCACCTCCCATCGTGCTCCATCCCCCATGCTGCGCACCCCCCATCGTGCTGCATCCCCCATGCTGCGCACTCCCAAACGTGCTCCATCCGCCATGCTGCGCACTCCCAAACGTGGTCCATCCGCCATGCTGCGCACTCCCAAACGTGCTCCATCCGCCATACTGCGCACTCCCCATCGTGCTGCATCCCCCATGCTGCGCACTCCCAAACGTGCTCCATCCGCCATGCTGCGCACTCCTCATCGTGCTCTATCCGCCATGCTGCACACCCCCTATCATGCTCCATCCGCCATGCTGCGCACTCCCAAACGTGCTCCATCCGCCATGCTGCGCACTCCCAAACGTGCTCCATCCGCCATGCTGCGCACTCCCAAACGTGCTCCATCCGCCATGCTGCGCACTCCCAAACGTGCTCCATCCGCCATGCTGCGCACTCCCAAACGTGGTCCATCCGCCATGCTGCGCACTCCCAAACGTGCTCCATCCGCCATGCTGCGCACTCCCAAACGTGCTCCATCCGCCATACTGCGCACTCCCCATCGTGCACCATCCGGCATGCTGCGCACTCCCAAACGTGCTCCATCCGCCATGCTGCGCACTCCCAAACGTGCTCCATCCGCCATGCTGCGCACTCCCAAACGTGCTCCATCCACCATGCTGCGCACTCCCAAACGTGCTCCATCCGCCATGCTGCGCACTCCCAAACGTGGTCCATCCGCTATGCTGCGCACTCCTAAACGTGCTCCATCCGCCATGTTGCGCACTCCCAAACGTGCTCCATCCGCCATACTGCGCACTCCCAAACGTGCTCCATCCGCCATACTGCGCACTCCCCATCGTGCACCATCCGGCATGCTGCGCACTCCCAAACGTGCTCCATCCGTCATGCTGCGCACTCCCAAACGTGCTCCATCCGTCATGCTGCGCACTCCCAAACGTGCTCCATCCGCCATGCTGCGCACTCCCAAACGTGCTCCATCCGCCATGCTGCGCACCCCCCATCATGCTCCATCCGCTTGGGAGTGCGCAGCATGCCGGATGGTGCACGATGGGGAGTGCGCAGTATGGCGGATGGAGCACGTTTGGGAGTGCGCAGTATGGCGGATGGAGCACGTTTGGGAGTGCGCAGCATGGCGGATGGACCACGTTTGGGAGTGCGCAGCATGGCGGATGGACCACGTTTGGGAGTGCGCAGCATGGCGGATGGACCACGTTTGGGAGTGCGCAGCATGGGGGATGCAGCACGATGGGGAGTGCGCAGTATGGCGGATGGAGCACGTTTGCTCAGCCTCTCTCCTTCCAGCCTCCCTCAGCATCAGCCTCCCCCTCCCAGCCTTCCCCAAGATCAGCCTCTCTGCTCCCAGCCTCCTCCAGCACGCCGTGCTCCTCTGCCGACACTCACCCACACCCGATCGCATCCACTCACCCACACAACCGATCGCATCCACTCACCCACACAACCGATCGCATCCACTCACCCACACAACCGATCGCATCCACTCACCCACACAACCGATCGCATCCACTCACACACACAACCGATCGCATCCACTCACACACACAACCGATCGCATCCACTCACACACACAACCGATCGCATCCACTCACACACACCCGATCGCATACACTCACACACACAGACACTGACGATATTGCACATACGCGCTGATACTCACAACATCCGGGGATATCACATGCTTCTGGCCATGTGATCCTCCGTCAGGTCCTGGAAGATCACAACAGCACAATATCGCCGCCGAGAAGCAAGCGATATCCCAGGATGTTGTGAGTATTTGGATGCGATGTGATGTGTGTGTGTGAGTGAGTGTGATCTGATTTGTGTGTGTGTGTGTGTGTGTGCTGTTATGTGTCTGTATTTTCCGCAGCTGCAGGACCTTGATGTGTGGATGCGATGTGATGTGTGAGAGTGAGTGTGAGCCGGTGTACACTGGTAACTATGATACACATCGGGTAACTAAGGGACCTTAGTTACCCGATGTGTATAATGGTTACCAGCTTTCACGGCCTCCGTTAAGATCCCAGCATCGCAAGGTTATGTCTGGCGCTGCTGGGATCCTGACGGAGCCGGTGTAGAAGCAAGCGATATCCCAGCATGTTGTGATGTGTGGATGTGATGTGTGAGGTGTGTGTGAGAGTGAGTGTGATCTGATGTGTGTGTACTCACCTGGGAATCGGAGCCCCGTGTCAGTTGGGCCACAGCGAGCGTGCATTGCGTGAGGGGGGCGGGGCCTGCAGAGAGCCGGGGCGAGAGGCCAATCCGTGTGGGGGGGGCGGGGCCATGGCGAGCCCAGCGGCCAATCAGCTTTGTGTCACCGTAAGGACACAATTTCGGAGCATGACAGACAGACAGACAGACAGAATAAGGCAATTATATATAGATATATGTGTGTGTGTGTATATATGTGTATGCGTGTACATATATATGTATATGTGTGTATATATAAAAAGTGTGTGTGTATGTGTGCATGGGGGGGGGTCAGGAGGAATGGCTTGCAGCTCAATCATCATGTGCAACTTTAGGAAGTGTTAACCCCTGCACACCTTTTCTTGCACTTTTCCTTATAGTCTTATTAAGCTTCACTTCTCATCAGCTGCGTGCACCGATATCCACAACTGCAAATATTGGAAAAAATGTGCGTCTTCTTTGCTCAATCAACTCTTTGTGATGACTTTGCGGTATAATTTGCAGCACAATGATCACAAACCCGCAGCTTTTGTCAGTTTATGCTGTGGATATATATTAAAGTGTGTCTGAGATTTCAGTGTTCCGCTATTGCTGGCGCGGGAAAATTTAGTGGATTTTTTGCAAATAAATATGCATCAGAAAATCCGCAGCGTTTTCTCTAATTGGGAACTTTCCCTAAAAGTTGCAGGTGTCGCTGTTATTTGCTCTGGATTTGGCATCGCCTGTTCAGGGGGTGGATTGTCCAGACCTCGGGGGCTTGATTTTCTTGCATATGTAGCGCATGGATGGGGAGTAATGATAAATACTTATTTCTCCTGCTAAAAGTTGTGATTATGCAAAGTCTGACCCTGCCAGGTTTCTGGGACTGGCGCATTTGGCGCGCTCGTCTGAGCGGATTGCTGTAAAATCAGTTAATACGAGCCGAGAGCAGAAAACAATTAACAATAATTCAGTGCAGTGTGCGCTCCAGCTGAGATTACCGGATTTATGTCCTGCTGCACCATGCTTATCTGATGACACAGATTTGCACTTCTGGAATGTGTCCACTAGATGGCAGCAGTAGACAGCGGAGTGATGACTGCAGACAGCGGAGTGATGACTGCAGACAGCGGAGTGATGACTGCAGACAGCGGAGTGATGACTGCAGACAGCGGAGTGATGACTGCAGACAGCGGAGTGATGACTGCAGACAGCGGAGTGATGACTGCAGACAGCGGAGTGATGACTGCAGACAGCGGAGTGATGACTGCAGACAGCGGAGTGATGACTGCAGACAGCGGAGTGATGACTGCAGGCAGCGGAGTGATGACTGCAGGCAGCGGAGTGATGACTGCAGGCAGCGGAGTGATGACTGCAGGCAGCGGAGTGACGACTGCAGACAGCGGAGTGACGACTGCAGACGGCCGGAGATACAGGGGACTGGAGTATGACTTTTGCAGCCGCTATAATAAAATTATTGATAATTGGTGACTAATCAGTGACGTCGGGTCGGATGTTTTTGAAAAATGAATTTCGCTTTTCTATGCACGGAGTACATAACATGCTGAAATCTCTAGTATATTTGTAAAGACGTGCTATGACGTTTAGTGTCCAGAGGCAAAACACGGTCCGTTTTTTTTCACGGATGCATCTGTGTGACATCCGTTCCGTTCCATATACGGGCCATGTGTCATCCGTGTGCCTTCCATTTTTTTTGCAGACCGCAAAACACGGAAGCAGCTAGAAAGATAAATAGATGGTTAGCTACATATAGATAGAGGGATAAATAGAGAAATGAATGAATGGAGGGATAGCTAGAGGGATAGATGGATAATAGATGAGAAAGACATATAATGTCCCACTCCCCAGCATTGTGTAATCTTGCACCCCTCTTTCACCAATCTATTGAAAAGAAAAAACAAATCCGATTCCGGTTTGGCGTAATCCAATAAGGGGGTCCCACGACGATCCATTCTCTCTGTCCTAGTCAATGAAGAACAGAATGTTCCTCATTGGCTGGGCGAGCCGTTCAGTGACCTGAGCTAACATCAATAGGTCAGCCCAGGTCACTGCAGGGGATGACGAGCGCTGACGTCAGGAGGTTAGCAAGGTACATTACCTGCGGTGATGGAAGCCTCTACACTCCTGACATCAGCGCTCATCACTGACTTCTATGTCCGCCGCGTTCTCAGATCACCTCTCGCGAGAGGCCTGTGACGTCACCGCTAGTCACAGTCTCAGGCCGCCCGCGAGAGGTGATGTGAGAACACAGCTGTCAGTGACTAGCGCTGACGTCAGGAGGGCAGGACTTCATCACTGCAGGTAATGAACTTTACTAACCTCCTGATGGCAAAGCTCATCATCCCTGCAGCTGCTCGCACACTGCAGTGTGGGCATATGCTGATATTGCAGTACGGGCATAGGCGGACACACTGCAGTGCGGGCATAGGCGGACACACTGCAGTGTGGGCATATGCTGATATTGCAGTGCGGGCATAGGCGGACACACTGCAGTGCGGGCATAGGCGGACACACTGCAGTGCGGGCATAGGTGGACACACTGCAGTGCGGGCATAGGCGGACACACTGCAGTGCGGGCATAGGCGGACACACTGCAGTGCGGGCATAGGCGGACACACTGCAGTGCGGGCATAGGCGGACACACTGCAGTGCGGGCATAGGCGGACACACTGCAGTGCGGGCATAGGCGGACACACTGCAGTGCGGGCATAGGCGGACACACTGCAGTGCGGGCAGCTGCGGGGCTGGCAGGGTGTGGGACACAGACCGCAGGGGCACCCGACGGAGGTCACATGGAAGTCCTTCCTTGCGGCTTCCGGGGATTTTGTGGACCCATTGACTTGTATTGAGTCACAGTCTTTTTTTTTTTTACGGAACAGAATAGGACATGTTCCATAATAACGGAACGGACATACGGCATCCGATGTGTTTTTTATAGGATCGGATACACACGGAGGTGCTTCCATGTGCCATCCGATCCTACACAAGACATTGAAAAGATGGTCCTGTCCGTCCGCAATAAAACAGGAACTGACCAGGACAAACGGAATGGCCATGTGAATGAGCCCTCATAGGAAGATTTAACCCTTTTGAGGCCAGGACAATTTTTAGTTTTTGTGCTTATACTTTTTTTCCTCCCTTACTGCCAAGAACCATAAGATTCAACATTTTTTGCCTACATAATCTTATATATGAGGGCCTTGTATTAGTTTTTGGGGGGTTTTGGTTTTTTTTGGGGGGAGGGGAAACAAGTTGTGCTTTTTGAATGACACCATTCATTTTACAATATAATCTATTGGAGAACAAAAGGAAAATTATGAAAAATAAAAACAAAACAAAGCATTGGCACATTTCTTTGTTTTTTTGTTTTTATGGTGTTCTTAGTGCATTTTAGCACCATTCGCCTTCTGTAGGCTCTTTGTTGCACCGTCTACAATCAGGTGCAGAAGGAGTTAACGCAGAATCTGTCAGCGAGCTCACTATGACGTCTGAGCTTGTGGTTTTATCTGTCCTCTCAGATAATTTATGATATTTGTATCATTGTATCTTGTTCTTTGCAGTAATATTTATCATTACCATAGCGGAGTCCATTCACTATTTGTATCTCCTGTTATTTTATTTTTTGGGCAGTCGACGTCCCCAATCTTCAGCCATTTCAATCTATTGTTCATTTTGTTGTTCACCATATGAGATAATTGTGATATTCAGACAAATATATTAATATTTTTTATTTATGTTCTGGGAAAAGGTGACGTAATAGGATTTTTTCTATATTTTTTCAGCCTCCGCAGAGAGGGACCCCGGGGGGTGGCTTCAGTTCTGCCCGCGCCCCCTTTATAGTTTTGCTCCCGATTATTGCAGCTTTCTTTTAAAGATTGATATAAAGAAATTAAGAAATCGTTGTGTAACAGAACGGAGAAGGAAAACTCTCTCTTATAATTACTTTGCGGATGATTTCTGGGGATTGTCCTGTACTAGATGATCACTCCCATTTGCTCCTTTTTGGGGACTCTGGGGTGCTGGGAGCATCATTCTCTGCCTGGGATTGATCGTCGGTGACATTTTGGGGGTTTGGCTTTAATGATTCAGATTAGATGTCGCCGTCATAGTTGTACATTTCCTTTTTCCGAGCTCTGCTCCACATCAATCACACTCAGATGGATTACATCTCATCCCTGTCACTTTGTTGCCCGTGACTCTTTACACATTAAAGTGACCGGTTTCAGGCCGGAGAGAATGGATACATTGTAATAAGCAGAATGTGCGCGGCGGGCGGCTTCGTCCTGCGCTGGCGCTGTGCCGCCTCTATAGGTGCCGGCCATATAGCGCTCATTATACTTTGTCCTGTGCAATGATATCTGCAGGGAGGGAAATTCAATTAAAGCAGACGTGGGCGAGCCACATAAAACTAGAGGTTGCCCCTCAGTATTTTCTCTGCTGGGGTTAAGAAATTTTAGCCGAACATTATTGGATCCCATAATAGTTTTTAATTTGGTTACATAGTTTCCGTCTGGATCTTATTCTCACGTTTTTGAAGATTATCCAATCCCCATGCTGTCACCTGTAATTCAGATATATCAACACACCTCCTAGTATAAACTGTATACATCAGAAGCTAGGGCAGCATGGTAGCTCAGTGGTTAGCACTGCAGTCTTGTGGTGGCTCAGTGGTTAGCACTGCAGACTTGTGGTAGCTCAGTGGTTCGCACTTCACTCTTGTGGTAGCTCAGTGGTTAGCACCAGAGTCTTCTGGTAGCTCAGTGGTTAGCACTGCAGTCTTGTGGTGGCTCAGTGGTTAGCACTGCAGTCATGTGGTGGCTCAGTGGTTGGCACTGTAATCTTGCAGCGCTGGTGTGCTGAGTTCAAATCCCACCAAGGACTACATCAGCAAGGAGTTTGCATGTTTTCCGTGTGTTTTTCTTCCTGTTCTCTGGTTTCCTCCCACACTCCAAAAACATACTGATAGGGACATTAGATTGTGAGCCCCAATGGGGACAGTGTTGCCAATGTATGTAAAGCGCTATGGAATTAAAAGCGCTATATAAGTGAATATAATAATATTATTATTATATTAAGCTAGATTTCTTAGACCTGATGAGGCTGGTGTACTTACCATGAAAAGCCATGTCACAACGGCTCTTTAATCCTTTTTATTAAAGTTTAAAAAGGTCCACTACTTTTACATTGATGGCCTATTCTTAGGATAGATCATGAATGTCTGATCAGCCGAGGTCTGACACCCCGCACCCCCGCCGATCAGATGTTCTCGGAGCTGGCGTCTGCAGCCTGTGGCTGGAAATGCTCACTTCTGGAGCCGCCCTATCAGCTGACCGCAGCTGTGTATTGCACATCCGCCTCCTATGGATTTGAATGGAAGACAGAGCAGCTCTGCAACTGAGCATTTCCAGCCTCCTGCACCCGCCGCCGGCACCAAGAACAGCTGATCGGCGGGGGTGCCGGGTGTCAGACCCCGTCCAATCAGACATTGATTAACTATCCTAAGGATACACCATCAGTGTAAAAGTAGTGAACAACTCAGTCTCCACTCACTTAGACTTTTTTACAGCTCCTCAGTGCCCCTCCTCACTGCTGAGATCTCACATTGCTCAGCACAAGCTGTCTGTCTGGGTGGATGGAGACTGAATACACTCGTGAGCTCTCTCAATTATTAGCTGATCTCCTAAATGCTCATTTTAAACCAGGATTTTATCGCCAGTCTAATGGTGGCGTCTGTTACGTGTCCAGACCGAGGCCGGGATAGTGGCCGCCCTTGTGCTCTTCATATGAGGCAGTGATGAGGTACAGGGGTGCAGACGTAGAGTTTGCAGAGGTTGTGGTTGCTCCTGGGACCTGGGGAGACCAGTAAATGCACACACAGTGGTCGGAGCAACTTTTATTTTGTTACATTTGTATCATTGTGTTTTACAGCAAGAATCGTTTAGAAAATCGACCAAGATGAAACGTGAGAAAGAAAAGCAAAGCTGCAAAGGATGCGGGGAGACGTTCAACTCCATCACAAAGAGGCGACACCACTGCAAACAGTGCGGGGCGGTAAGTGTCTGCGCAGAGCGGCCGGGGTCCGCACCAGGGGGTCAGGGGCTCGGACCATTCATGTTACAGGTTCTGCACTCGACTCAGAAGACGGGAAGCATCTG
This sequence comes from Anomaloglossus baeobatrachus, assembly GCF_048569485.1. Lineage (NCBI taxonomy): Eukaryota > Metazoa > Chordata > Amphibia > Anura > Aromobatidae > Anomaloglossus > Anomaloglossus baeobatrachus. The sequence goes on along the minus strand of NC_134360.1, from coordinate 9,761,048 downwards.
GAGTTCAGTCTCGCTCCGATTCTCCATTGCAACTTCCATTTAAAGGGTTATTCTCAAGTTATTTAATGGTTAAAATTGTGAAGTTCAAAAAAAACAAGAAACTTTACAACTTCTTCAAGATCCTCTCCACTTTCAAAGACAGAAGGATTTTACTGCTTCATGTCCTCCGCTGATAACACCCAGATATTCAGAGATTTCTAGGAGGAACAATAGAGGAACCGCACAATGAATCTTAAGAAAAGAATCTCGGAAACATTTCTTTTTTGAAGAATATAAATATTTACTTTTGTGTTAGGAAAACTGTCAGATCCTTTAAGCCTACATTTTCTTAGACACTTTCAGACATTCCAGATCATCATATTTCATATTTCAAACTGAATACATTAATAAATAAATCTTTAGACCTGAGGTGATTGGTATACTTACTTTGAAAATATATCAGAATGGCTGTTTAACTCCTAAAATGTTATTTTTTATATCAGAACTCGAACAATTTAAAAAAGATAATTCCATTCTGATGTGGATTTTTTTTATGCAAGTACATCCGCCTCATCAGGTTTCAGAGTCCTATTTAATAATTTATGCAGTATGCCTTGTGAGATCTGGTGACTGTTCTGCTTTAAAAAAAATAAACTACCGTACTCTATATCTGAGTTCATATTTCAAATTGAATACATTAATAAATAGATGTTTAGACCTGAGGTGATTGGTATACTTACTTTGAAAATATATCAGAATGGCTGCTGAACTCCTAAAATGTTAATTTTTATATCAGAAGTCGAACATTTCAAAAAAGATTGCAAAGCCATTCTGATGTGGATTTTCCACGTAAGTACACCGGCCTCATCAGGTTTAGGAGTCCTATTTAATAATCTGTGCAGTATGACTTGTGGAACCTTGTGACAGATCTGCTCTAAAATATAAACTTATCTATATCTAATCCTGGAAAACCTGGTTTGTTTTTTTTTATCGAAATTAATAAATTAAAAAATGATGGCTCCGCTTGTACAGGATTGGTATTTTCCTCACCAGTATTGATGAGCTGCAGGAAATTGATCCCAGTCAGGCACACGGGTATAGTCCCATCAACATTTTCGCCATCGTGAATTCGTAAGCTGAGCTCGACCTCGACCCGGGAGCTTCCATCTCCTCCTCATTTCTTAGGTAAAATCTGTGTTCAGTGATTTCCCATTACTGAGATAGGAGATGACAGTTGGTGCTTTTACTATTCTATGATGTGGAGGAGATAGAGGTCAGCACAGTTCTCCATAGAACTTTATATGCACCAACTGTCATCTCCAGTCTCCATTATGGGAAAGTCTGCATTCACTGAAGACACATTGTACCCATGCATTGAGAGTTTTGAGACTGAATAATGCAATCCAGGAGAAAGGAGCAGATTTCTCTGATTTATCTTGCAACATTTGTATTTGCTTTATTGATTTGTGTAATAATAATAGTTACCCTTTAAGGCTTTTCCCCCTTTAGTAGTTTACGTCTTGTCTCTTAGTTTCCTATAATCGGATGTTTCTCCCGCGTCGCTTCATCCAACAATAAACGTTATTATTTCTGCTCGCAGGTTATTTGTGCAAAGTGTTCGGAATTCAAGCTGCTCGCAGAAAATGCACGAAATAATCGGGTTTGTAAAGACTGTTTTTCCTTGAGCTCCGCTCCGTGCAGTCCGGGGGGCGCGGATCTCCCTGAAAATAAGAAGAAAACTAATCTAGAGGTAATCTATGTGGAAGCCACTAACGGGGCAGTAATTAATCCGTGCGGAGTGCTGGCATCGGGCCAGTAGAGAATTGCTTCTTGCCACTTCATTAGCGGCGGCCGGGCGACTACTTTCCATATCTGGTGGTTTTATTAACACGTTGTAATGATGAATGCAAAACTGATGAAACGCCACGATTATAAAAAAAAACAAAAAAACACACAAAAAATTTGCAACTACTTTTTCCGCTTTGTTTTTCAGTGTGTATTTAAGAATAAATAATAATAATATGTGGCAAAAATGAATAGAAGGAAAAAGTGGAGGAAAAGCTGCCCAGGGACAATAAGGCGGAGCTTAGTAGTCTGCGGTGGCCTGTGACCCCGCTCCTCTGTGACCTGGCGCACCTGGCTATGCACACACATAGGAGACATGCCCTTTTCCTCCTCGCCTTGCTCCACCCTGCCCCGGCGCTCCTCCCTGCCGCACTACGGGTGATTGACAGATCTCTGGCTATGCACACAAAACTTCTTCATTAATCCTCCTGCATCAGTGGTTTTTAGCGCGGCTAAAACCCGTTTTCCTTTATTTTATTATATACCATTATGCGCACACACATGGGAGACATGCACTTTTCCTCCTCGCCTTGCTCCACCCTGCCCCGGTGCTCCTCCCTGTCCTGGTGCTCCTCCGTGTCCGGATGCTCCTCCCTGCCCCACTACGGGTGATTGACAGATCTCTGGCTATGCGCACACATGGGAGACATGCCCTTTTCCTCCTCACCTTGCTCCTCCGTGCCCCAACTCTCCTCCCTGCCCCGGCGTTCCTTCCTGTCTTGCTCCTCCCTGCCCGGGCGCGCCTCCCTGCTCCGCCACTCCTCCGTGCCCCGGCTCTACTCCCTGCCCCACTCCAGGTGATTGACAGATCTCTGGCTATGCACACACATGGGAGACATGCCCTTTTCCTCCTTGCCTTGCTCCGCCACTCCTCCGTGCCCCGGCGCTCCTTCCTCCCCTGGCTCTCCTACCTGCCCCACTCCGGTGATTGACAGGTCTCTGGCTATGCACACACATGGTAGACATGTCCTGTTCTTCCCTGCCCCTCTCTGGGTGATTGACAGGTCTCTGGCTATGCACACACACAGGAGACACCAGTCAATCTCATGGAGGTGTTTGAAGAAGTCGTCTGGGAGCTGCTCCAGACTAATCACCTCCATCTTTATGGCAGTACTCGGCTCTTCAATGCTGCAGTTTTTCAGGGAAGGACATAAGTGGCTTCAATCACCGAGTCAACAGATTCAGGCGGCCGGAATCTAGTGACCGGTTCTCTTCACACAATAGTTTATTTTCTGATGACACATTCCATTAAATACACCTGAGATATCTGTTGGTCAAATGTCTGTTCTGCCAGATCCCTCTGTCCACATGCACATCAATCTACTGAGATGTATTTTGGACTGTAACACAGCTGCAGGCTTATGCTGGAGAATTATGCTGAGCTGACAGCAGATGGCACTGTGTTCACCTCCTCTCTCTCCTGTACTGGGTCCTCCTTTCTTTGTGTCGGTTTCTGCAGTAATACTCCTTGTTCTGATGATGCAGATAAATAATTATTATATGTCCAGAGTGACACAATATCTGTGCTTACGATTCTGCTGAAATCTGCAACATTGGGAAGGTGTTTTTAGTGGGCAGGGAAAAGTAAGCCGCGGTCCGGCATCTCTGGGGCAATTACCTCCCCGAGAATTAAAGGATATTTATCCTGAATCTGTACAGTCGGGAGGCGCCCGTGCACTTTAGACTGTTATACTGCTATACACACGTATATCCAACGATAATATGTGTATGCCCAGTTTACGAATTAACTTTTGTAGCAATTATTTTTTTTTAAGAGGATTTATAGTTTGCTGCAATGGTGAGAGAATAACACAAGACCCAAAAAAGAGAAATGTGACTTCAAAAACATTGCAAATAATAGATCGAGGCCAATATGTTAGAGAATTGTGTGACTTTGTGATGTCCTATAGTGAAGAACTCATTTAACCCCTCCATGGTTGAGCCTAAGATGTATTGTAGATTATACTGCAACTGAAGTAGAGGAAAAGAAAACAAGCAACAAGAGTGAAGGGGAAATACAAGCAACAAGAGTGAAGGGAAAATACAAGCAACAAGAGTAAAGGGAAAATACAAGCAACAGAAGTGGAGGGGAAAAAGAAGCAACAAGAGTGAAGGGGAAAAACAAGCAACAAGAGTGGAGGGAAAAACAAGCAACAAGAGTGGAGGGGAAAAAGGAGCAACAAGAGTGGAGGGGAAAAAGGAGCAACAAGAGTGGAGGGGAAAAACAAGCAACAAGAGTGGAGGGGAAAATAAAAGCAACAAGGGTGGAGGGGAAAATACAAGCAACAAGAGTGAAGGGGAAAATACAAGCAACAAGAGTGAAGGGGAAAATACAAGCAACAAGAGTGGAGGGGAAAATACAAGCAACAAGAGTGAAGGGGAAAAACAAGCAACAAGAGTGGAGGGGAAAATACAAGCAACAAGAGTGGAGGGAAAATACAAGCAACAAGAGTGGAGGGGAAAATACAAGCAACAAGAGTGAAGGGGAAAAACAAGCAACAAGAGTGGAGGGGAAAATACAAGCAACAAGAGTGAAGGGAAAATACAAGCAACAAGAGTGAAGGGAAAATACAAGCAACAAGAGTGGAGGGGAAAAACAAGCAACAAGAGTGGAGGGGAAAAACAAGCAACAAGAGTGAAGGGAAAATACAAGCAACAAGAGTGGAGGGAAAATACAAGCAACAAGAGTGAAGGGAAAATAAAAGCAACAAGAGTGAAGGGAAAATAAAAGCAACAAGAGTGAAGGGAAAATAAAAGCAACAAGAGTGAAGGGAAAATAAAAGCAACAAGAGTGGAGGGAAAATACAAGCAACAAGAGTGGAGGGAAAATACAAGCAACAAGAGTGAAGGGGAAAAAGAAGCAACAAGAGTGAAAAGAAAATACAAGCAACAAGAGTGGAGGGGAAAAACAAGCAACACGAGTGAAGGGAAAATACAAGCAACAAGAGTGGAGGTAAAATACAAGCAACAAGGGTGGAGGGAAAATACAAGCAACAAGAGTGAAGGGGAAAAACAAGCAACAAGAGTGGAGGGAAAAGAAAGCAACAAGAGTGGAGGGAAAATACAAGCAACAAGAGTGAAGGGGAAAAACAAGCAACAAGAGTGGAGGGGAAAAACAAGCAACAAGAGTGGAGGGGGAAAAACAAGCAACAAGAGTGAAGGGGAAAAACAAGCAACAAGAGTGGAGGGAAAAGAAAGCAACAAGAGTGGAGAGAAAATACAAGCAACAAGAGTGAAGGGGAAAAACAAGCAACAAGAGTGGAGGGGAAAAACAAGCAACAAGAGTGGAGGGGGAAAAACAAGCAACAAGAGTGAAGGGGAAATACAAGCAACAAGAGTGGAGGGAAAAGAAAGCAACAAGAGTGGAGGGAAAATACAAGCAACAAGAGGGGAGAGAAAATACAAGCAACAAGAGTGGAGGGGAAAAACAAGCAACAAGAGTGGAGGGAAAATACAAGCAACAAGAGCGAAGGGGAAAAACAAGCAACAAGAGTGGAGAGGAAAAACAAGCAACAAGAGTGGAGGGAAAATACAAGCAACAAGAGTGAAGGGGAAAAACAAGCAACAAGAGTGGAGGGAAAATACAAGCAACAAGAGTGAAGGGAAAATACAAGCAACAAGAGTGAAGGGGAAAAACAAGCAACAAGAGTGGAGGGAAAATACAAGCAACAAGAGTGAAGGGAAAATACAAGCAACAAGAGTGGAGGGGAAAAACAAGCAACAAGAGTGGAGGGGAAAAACAAGCAACAAGAGTGAAGGGAAAATACAAGCAACAAGAGTGAAGGGAAAATAAAAGCAACAAGAGTGAAGGGAAAATAAAAGCAACAAGAGTGGAGGGAAAATACAAGCAACAAGAGTGAAGGGAAAATACAAGCAACAAGAGTGGAGGGAAAATACAAGCAACAAGAGTGAAGGGGAAAAAGAAGCAACAAGAGTGAAAAGAAAATACAAGCAACAAGAGTGGAGGGGAAAAACAAGCAACACGAGTGAAGGGAAAATACAAGCAACAAGAGTGGAGGTAAAATACAAGCAACAAGGGTGGAGGGAAAATACAAGCAACAAGAGTGAAGGGGAAAAACAAGCAACAAGAGTGGAGGGGAAAAACAAGCAACAAGAGTGGAGGGGGAAAAACAAGCAACAAGAGTGAAGGGGAAATACAAGCAACAAGAGTGGAGGGAAAGAAAGCAACAAGAGTGGAGGGAAAATACAAGCAACAAGAGTGGAGAGAAAATACAAGCAACAAGAGTGGAGGGGAAAAACAAGCAACAAGAGTGGAGGGAAAATACAAGCAACAAGAGTGAAGGGGAAAAACAAGCAACAAGAGTGGAGGGAAAATACAAGCAACAAGAGTGAAGGGGAAAAACAAGCAACAAGAGTGGAGGGAAAATACAAGCAACAAGAGTGAAGGGAAAATACAAGCAACAAGAGTGAAGGGGAAAAACAAGCAACAAGAGTGGAGGGAAAATACAAGCAACAAGAGTGAAGGGAAAATACAAGCAACAAGAGTGGAGGGGAAAAACAAGCAACAAGAGTGAAGGGGAAAAACAAGCAACAAGAGTGGAGGGGAAAAACAAGCAACAAGAGTGGAGGTAAAATACAAGCAACAAGAGTGGAGGGAAAATACAAGCAACAAGAGTGAAGGGGAAAAACAAGCAACAAGAGTGGAGGGGAAAAACAAGCAACAAGAGTGGAGGGGGAAAAACAAGCAACAAGAGTGAAGGGGAAATACAAGCAACAAGAGTGAAGGGAAAATACAAGCAACAAGAGTGAAGGGGAAAAACAAGCAACAAGAGTGGAGGGAAAATACAAGCAACAAGAGTGAAGGGAAAATACAAGCAACAAGAGTGAAGGGGAAAAACAAGCAACAAGAGTGGAGGGAAAATACAAGCAACAAGAGTGGAGGGAAAATACAAGCAACAAGAGTGGAGGGGAAAAACAAGCAACAAGAGTGGAGGGAAAATACAAGCAACAAGAGTGAAGGGGAAAAACAAGCAACAAGAGTGAAGGGGAAAAACAAGCAACAAGAGTGGAGAGAAAATACAAGCAACAAGAGTGAAGGGGAAAAGAAAGCAACAAGAGTGGAGGGAAAAGAAAGCAACAAGAGTGAAGGGGTAAAACAAGCAACAAGAGTGAAGGGGTAAAACAAGCAACAAGAGTGGAGGGGAAAAACAAGCAACAAGAGTGAAGGGGAAAAACAAGCAACAAGAGTGGAGGGGAAATACAAGCAACAAGAGTGGAGGGAAAAGAAAGCAACAAGAGTGGAGGGAAAATACAAGCAACAAGAGGGGAGAGAAAATACAAGCAACAAGAGTGGAGGGGAAAAACAAGCAACAAGAGTGGAGGGAAAATACAAGCAACAAGAGCGAAGGGGAAAAACAAGCAACAAGAGTGGAGAGGAAAATACAAGCAACAAGAGTGAAGGGAAAATACAAGCAACAAGAGTGAAGGGGAAAAACAAGCAACAAGAGTGGAGGGAAAATACAAGCAACAAGAGTGAAGGGGAAAAACAAGCAACAAGAGTGGAGAGGAAAATACAAGCAACAAGAGTGAAGGGAAAATACAAGCAACAAGAGTGAAGGGGAAAAACAAGCAACAAGAGTGGAGGGAAAATACAAGCAACAAGAGTGAAGGGAAAATACAAGCAACAAGAGTGGAGGGGAAAAACAAGCAACAAGAGTGAAGGGGAAAAACAAGCAACAAGAGTGGAGGGGAAAAACAAGCAACAAGAGTGGAGGTAAAATACAAGCAACAAGAGTGGAGGGAAAATACAAGCAACAAGAGTGAAGGGGAAAAACAAGCAACAAGAGTGGAGGGGAAAAACAAGCAACAAGAGTGGAGGGGGAAAAACAAGCAACAAGAGTGAAGGGGAAATACAAGCAACAAGAGTGGAGGGAAAAGAAAGCAACAAGAGTGGAGGGAAAATACAAGCAACAAGAGTGGAGAGAAAATACAAGCAACAAGAGTGGAGGGGAAAAACAAGCAACAAGAGTGGAGGGAAAATACAAGCAACAAGAGTGAAGGGGAAAAACAAGCAACAAGAGTGGAGAGGAAAAACAAGCAACAAGAGTGGAGGGAAAATACAAGCAACAAGAGTGAAGGGGAAAAACAAGCAACAAGAGTGGAGGGAAAATACAAGCAACAAGAGTGAAGGGAAAATACAAGCAACAAGAGTGAAGGGGAAAAACAAGCAACAAGAGTGGAGGGAAAATACAAGCAACAAGAGTGAAGGGAAAATACAAGCAACAAGAGTGGAGGGGAAAAACAAGCAACAAGAGTGAAGGGGAAAAACAAGCAACAAGAGTGGAGGGGAAAAACAAGCAACAAGAGTGGAGGTAAAATACAAGCAACAAGAGTGGAGGGAAAATACAAGCAACAAGAGTGAAGGGGAAAAACAAGCAACAAGAGTGGAGGGGAAAAACAAGCAACAAGAGTGGAGGGGGAAAAACAAGCAACAAGAGTGAAGGGGAAATACAAGCAACAAGAGTGAAGGGAAAATACAAGCAACAAGAGTGAAGGGGAAAAACAAGCAACAAGAGTGGAGGGAAAATACAAGCAACAAGAGTGAAGGGAAAATACAAGCAACAAGAGTGAAGGGGAAAAACAAGCAACAACAGTGGAGGGAAAATACAAGCAACAAGAGTGGAGGGAAAATACAAGCAACAAGAGTGGAGGGGAAAAACAAGCAACAAGAGTGGAGGGAAAATACAAGCAACAAGAGTGAAGGGGTAAAACAAGCAACAAGAGTGAAGGGGTAAAACAAGCAACAAGAGTGGAGGGGAAAAACAAGCAACAAGAGTGAAGGGGAAAAACAAGCAACAAGAGTGGAGGGGAAAAACAAGCAACAAGAGTGGAGGGGAAAAACAAGCAACAAGAGTGGAGGGGAAAATACAAGCAACAAGAGTGAAGGGGAAATACAAGCAACAAGAGTGGAGGGAAAAGAAAGCAACAAGAGTGAAGGGGAAATACAAGCAACAAGAGTGGAGGGAAAAGAAAGCAACAAGAGTGAAGGGGTAAAACAAGCAACAAGAGTGAAGGGGTAAAACAAGCAACAAGAGTGGAGGGAAAATACAAGCAACAAGAGTGGAGGGGAAAAACAAGCAACAAGAGTGGAGGGAAAATACAAGCAACAAGAGTGAAGGGGTAAAACAAGCAACAAGAGTGGAGGGGAAAAACAAGCAACAAGAGTGGAGGGAAAATACAAGCAACAAGAGTGAAGGGGAAAAACAAGCAACAAGAGTGGAGGGAAAATACAAGCAACAAGAGTGAAGGGGAAAAAGAAGCAACAAGAGTGAAAAGAAAATACAAGCAACAAGAGTGGAGGGAAAATACAAGCAACAAGAGTGAAGGGGAAAAACAAGCAACAAGAGTGGAGGGGAAAAACAAGCAACAAGAGTGGAGGGGGAAAAACAAGCAACAAGAGTGGAGGGAAAATACAAGCAACAAGAGTGAAGGGGAAAAACAAGCAACAAGAGTGGAGAGGAAAAACAAGCAACAAGAGTGGAGGGAAAATACAAGCAACAAGAGTGAAGGGGAAAAACAAGCAACAAGAGTGGAGAGGAAAAACAAGCAACAAGAGTGGAGAGGAAAAACAAGCAACAAGAGTGGAGAGGAAAAACAAGCAACAAGAGTGGAGGGAAAATACAAGCAACAAGAGTGAAGGGGAAAAACAAGCAACAAGAGTGGAGAGGAAAAACAAGCAACAAGAGTGGAGGGAAAATACAAGCAACAAGAGTGAAGGGGAAAAACAAGCAACAAGAGTGGAGGGAAAATACAAGCAACAAGAGTGAAGGGAAAATACAAGCAACAAGAGTGAAGGGGAAAAACAAGCAACAAGAGTGGAGGGAAAATACAAGCAACAAGAGTGAAGGGAAAATACAAGCAACAAGAGTGGAGGGGGAAAAACAAGCAACAAGAGTGGAGGGAAAATACAAGCAACAAGAGTGAAGGGGAAAAACAAGCAACAAGAGTGGAGGGAAAATACAAGCAACAAGAGTGAAGGGGAAAAACAAGCAACAAGAGTGGAGGGAAAATACAAGCAACAAGAGTGAAGGGGAAAAACAAGCAACAAGAGTGGAGGGAAAATACAAGCAACAAGAGTGGAGGGAAAATACAAGCAACAAGAGTGAAGGGGAAAAACAAGCAACAAGAGTGGAGGGGAAAAACAAGCAACAAGAGTGGAGGGGAAAAACAAGCAACAAGAGTGGAGGGAAAATACAAGCAACAAGAGTGGAGGGAAAATACAAGCAACAAGAGTGGAGGGAAAATACAAGCAACAAGAGTGAAGGGGAAAAACAAGCAACAAGAGTGGAGGGGAAAAACAAGCAACAAGAGTGGAGGGAAAATACAAGCAACAAGAGTGAAGGGAAAATACAAGCAACAAGAGTGGAGGGAAAAGAAAGCAACAAGAGTGAAGGGGTAAAACAAGCAACAAGAGTGAAGGGGTAAAACAAGCAACAAGAGTGGAGGGAAAATACAAGCAACAAGAGTGAAGGGGAAAAACAAGCAACAAGAGTGGAGGGGAAAAACAAGCAACAAGAGTGAAGGGGAAAAACAAGCAACAAGAGTGGAGGGAAAATACAAGCAACAAGAGTGGAGAGAAAATACAAGCAACAAGAGTGGAGGGGAAAAACAAGCAACAAGAGTGGAGGGAAAATAAAGCAACAAGAGTGAAGGGGAAATACAAGCAACAAGAGTGAAGGGGAAAAACAAGCAACAAGCTTGGAAGGAAAATACAAGCAACAAGAGTGAAGGGGAAAAACAAGCAACAAGAGTGGAGGGAAAATACAAGCAACAAGAGTGAAGGGGAAAAACAAGCAACAAGAGTGAAGGGGAAATACAAGCAACAAGAGTGAAGGGGAAATACAAGCAACAAGAGTGGAGGGGAAAATACAAGCAACAAGAGTGGAGGGGAAAAACAAGCAACAAGAGTGAAGGGGAAATACAAGCAACAAGAGTGGAGGGGAAAATACAAGCAACAAGAGTGAAGGGGAAAAACAAGCAACAAGAGTGAAGGGGAAATACAAGCAACAAGAGTGAAGGGGGGAAAAACAAGGAACAAGAGTGAAGGGGGGAAATACAAGCAACAAGAGTGGAGGGGAAAAACAAGCAACAAGAGTGAAGGGGAAAAACAAGTGTGTCGCCCTGGACAAGCCAGGGGACACAGGTAACAACATATACACACCCCCACCCCCAGCAGTTCACAGCAGACACCCCCAAAGTGACCTGCTTTCTGCCTCGGGCTGACACACCAGGTGGGCGGAGTGAGGAGATGGGGACGCCCACCCTGGAGTGAGCTGACCTGAGACAGGAAACAAGCCTAGTCTAGTCCTAGGAGAGGAAGAGTGAAGGTCTGCAGAGAGGCAGACAGAGCCAGGGGCCTAGGTTGGAGCCTAGGGCCTCGTACGGAGAGTCCGGCAGACGCTAGGTGCCGTCTGCAGGGAGCCGGGGAGACAGCTGGTGGAACCGCAAGTAGCCGGGGCTGGGCAGTGGCCCCCCGGTACGGAGTCGGGGAGCCAGCTGGAAGCCGGAGTGCAGGAGAGGGGTGCACGGAGGTGGAAGAAAGGACTTACACCATCGAACTGGGTCAGGGGAGAAACAACAACCGCAGCCGTCTGGGGGTACCCGTCCATCCAGCCGAGTGTTTTACTAAAAACTGTGTCATCGTCTCAGGCTGAGTGAGTACCACAGTGCCGCAAGGCACAGCGCTGCCCCCGCGTCCCTGCGCCCACCAGGCACTGCACCTTTCACACAATCACTGGGCCCCGGGATCACCAACCCCTACCCACGGAGGGGCAACACAACAACTCGCTGCTACACACCATCATTCCCGGGATCCCCATATAGAGCAGCGGTGGTGAAATCACCACAACCGTGGGTGGCGTCACGAACAATAAACCATCCCCACACCCAACAACCTCCCTTTCACTCCCGGGCGAGGAGTGCCGCTAGAGTCCCCGGGATCCGGCTCATCGCTCGAGCCACCGAGCAGCAGCCGCGGCAGCCGGACCCGAGCAGCAGTGGGAGAGCGCGGCGTCCCCTCCTCCGCCCGCGACACAAGCAACAAAAGTGAAGGGGAAAATAAAAGCAACAAGAGTGGAGGGGAAATGCAAGCAACAAGAGTGAAGGGGAAAATAAAAGCAACAAGAGTGGAGGGGAAAAAGAAGCAACAAGAGTGGAGGGGAAAAAAATAAAAAACAACTAGAAAGGAGCAAAAAGCGTTAATCTGCTGCCTTGTAAGTCTGTGATCCCCAGACCCGTAGCCAAGCGAACCTGTAAACTGCAAAAAGTCAAAGAAAAATGTTAATAAATTAAATATATAAAAGTTGAATTCTTCACCTTTTTCCAATGCAGAAATAAATGAAAAGCAAACATTCTCACTATGTCCGCAAAAGTCTGATCTTTAAAATATAAAATTATTTAACCCATATGACGAAAATAAATGTTATAAATGTCATAATTTCCCCAAAACCCAGCATTAATAAAAATAATAATTCACTACACAAAACTGAGCCCTCAGGCAGCATCAGACAGTGCAGCATCCTCCGGATCTCCAGTATTATGGATGCTTCCGTGCCTTTTGCTGCCGCTGTTTTGCAGTTTTCTGGAGCTGCGTTCCTCTTAATCACTCTTCTGGAATTCTCGCCATCTTGCGCCGTGTAAACTTTTTGTAAACTTCCTAAACTCTTCTTGGCGATACCTGTAGGTGCTGGAGCACGGCGACGTTTCGCCGCTACAAAGCTCTTTATTGTGAATATAAAGGATGTAACTTCCGCACGATGACTATAACATGGCCGGAGATTCCTGCCGCCCGGAGGCTTCTCTGGAGTAAGAATGCAGATTTACGTGAAATTAGCAATTTGTGCAGTTTTTTTTTCCTTGGAGCAGTAAAACGTAAACTTCAAGCACTTAGTGTTTCTGTGCGCAGCGGCGTCTCGGTGCAGAACACAATGGCGCAGCCCATTAGCTGATTGCTGTGGAGGTCTCCTCTGCCAGACCTCACTATACTCATTATGTGTGAGGGGGCTGCTATTCCCAGGTGTATTCTGTGAACACTCTCCATATTAGAGCGCTGGATATTCCAGAATCCGTCCCTTCATGATGGCGGTGAGATCAGACCCCCAGCGCTGCCCTTGGAGACTGTGCAGATAATCAATAGTAAATGTCGGGGGCTTCAGGGAATTCCACTCTCGAGCTTCTCTCCGGTATCGGCCAGACAATCTAGGACGCCGGCTCATGGAGTGTCGTTTAATGACGTCTGAGTGCAGAACAATATATCTCTTTATCATCCTACAAAAAGATGAGTAGAGGAAAGGTTTATTCCACCCAACCCCCCCCACCTTTAGGACCAGCATTACTCTAACCGGAGAACTATGGCGCAATACCACCCATGGATCCTCTACTTTCCAGACCAATAAACACTTCCCAAGACCAATGACGTTTGATCAGCCCCCTCTTCCCCCTCATGGTAGTCAGATGCGTGTATATGCATATTATACATTTAGTTATCTAAATCCTATAAAGATACATGAGTTACACCCCCCCCCAATTATGTAATAATGTCCCCCATCCTGGGCTCCTCCATGGTAAATATGTCCCCCTCTTGGTATATACTGTCCCCCTCAGGTGTATATATTCCAGCTTTCAGCGTCCGTGCTGCAGAAATGCATGAAAGCTGCCGGCTTCTGTTTGGCTGGCAGCGTATATCGCAGTACAAGGAACCCAACAGGTCTCTGCACTGTGATGGATTTCAACTGAATGTGCGGCTTCAGATGCACATCCAGCTGAAGCAAGGTCTGGGGCTGGAGGGTCCACTGCAATCCCGAGCCAGGTCGCCATCCCTGTGACTGCGATCATTCCACCCATGTCTGAGACTTAAAGGGTTTGTCTAGGATTTGAGGCAGTTCATCCATATTGCATTGTGGGGGTCTGAGCACCAACACCCCCACTAACAGCTGGTGCTTGGTGGTATACAGTGCTGACACACCCCCCCCCTCCGTACACTGGCCGTCCTCGGGCCATCCTATTGAAGTGAATACAAATTGAGATGTACGGCCATTATACATGAACCCAGCTTTTTTTAACTTGTATTTAGATGGAAACAGGTAACAGGTGAACAATGGAGAGTGCAAGTTTCCGGACCCTCCAATCTAATAGAAATAACTACTCCTAAGATGCTTCCCTTTAATAATAGTTTGGACAGGTTTTGGCTGCAGCTCCAACAATATTCACATCATAGAACGTGGCTGATTATTCACAATTACTGTCATATGGAAGAGCATAATTAATTTATCGGCTCACTAACCTTCAGAAGATCAGGCATATTAAAATGCTACATGCACAATCCCTGTGTTGGAGAACGGATCTGATATCCCTTATTATCCGTGTCTGGAGCTGAAGTTTCTGTTCTCATCATGTTAGATCCATTAATGGAAGATTCTCATGTCACTGCCCCCCCCTCCCCTTTATGTGATCAGATTGAATACTGGCTACCATGAATTATACTTTTGTGCAATTTCCCTATAGAGAACACTCTACTATACTATTCTATAATGATTGCTCCTATTTCTGGACATTAAACTCTGAAGTGCCGCTGTCAGGAGGGACATTGGCATCTAAGGAGATTGACAGATGGAAAACACGACCTATCGGCCATTGTGCCAGCTCCACCTGCGGCCTAATCACGGGGCGGCGATGGCCTCTGCCTCCGGGGCCACTGAGATAATGCACCCTGCTACATGAGAAGGGCACTTTTTTTTTTTTTTTTTTTTTTTTTATCTGTGCAATCAACGAACTAGCAATGAAAGTACAGTTAAATTTTGTTATATATATATATATATATATATATATACACAGTAT